>NC_069510.1:92963763-92968763 GCF_027579735.1 Bombina bombina
GCCACGGGGCATAGCGGTGGCTCCTTACCTAGACGACATTCTGATACAGGCGTCGACTTTTCAAATCGCCAAGTCCCATACGGACATTGTTCTGGCCTTTCTGAGGTCTCACGGGTGGAAGGTGAACGAAGAAAAGAGTTCTCTCTCCCCTCTCACAAGAGTTTCCTTCCTAGGAACACTGATAGATTCAGTAGAAATGAAAATTTTTCTGACAGAGGTCAGGTTATCAAAGCTTCTAACTTCCTGCCGTGCTCTTCATTCCACTTCTCGGCCGTCAGTGGTTCAGTGTATGGAAGTAATCGGCATAATGGTAGCGGCAATGGACATTGTTCAGTTTGCCCGCCTACATCTCAGACCACTGCAACTTTGCATGCTCAATCAGTGGAATGGGGACTACACAGATTTGTCCCCTCTGCTAAATCTGGATCGAGACCAGGGATTCTCTTCTCTGGTGGTTATCTCGGGTCCATCTGTCCAGGGAAATGAGTTTCCGCAGGCCAGAGTGGACTATAGTGACGACAGATGCCAGCCTTCTGGGCTGGGGCGCAGTCTGGAACTCCCTGAAAGCTCAGGGTTCTTAGACTCAGGAGGAAGCCCTCCTTCCGATAAACATTCTGGAACTGAGAGCGATATTCAATGCTCTTCACGCTTGGCCTCAACTAGCTGCGGCCAGGTTCATCAGATTTCAGTCGACAATATCACGACTGTAGCCTATATCAACCATCAGGGGGGAACAAGAAGCCCCCTGGCAATGTTGGAGGTTTCAAAGATAATTCTATGGGCAGAGGTTCACTCTTTCCATCTCTCAGCTATCCATATCCCAGGAGTAGAGAACTGGGAGGCGGATTTTCTAAGTCGGCAGACTTTTCATCCAGGGGAGTGGGAGCTCCATCCGGAGGCATTTGCCCAGCTGATTCAACTATGGGGCAAACCAGAACTGGATCTGATGGCGTCTCGTCAGAACGCCAAGCTTCCTTGTTATGGGTCCAGGTCAAGGGATCCCCAGGCAGCACTGATAGCTGCTTTTGCAGTGCCCTGGTCCTTCAGCCTGACTTATGTGTTCCCACCATTTCCTCTCCTCCCTCGTCTGATTGCCAAGATCAAGCAGGAGAGAGCTTCGGTGATTTTGATAGCACCTGCGTGGCCACGCAGGACTTAGTATGCAGATCTGGTGGACATGCCATCCTTTCCACCATGGACTCTGCCGCTGAGGCAGGACCTTCTACTCCAAGGTCCATTCAAACATCAAAATCTAATTTCTCTGCGGCTGACTGCTTGGAGATTGAACGCTTGATTTTATCAAAACGAGGTTTCTCCGAGTCGGTCATTGATACCTTGATTCAGGCTTGAAAGCCTTTCACCAGGAAAATCTATCATAAGATATGGTGTAAATATCTTCATTGGTGTGAATCCAAGGGTTACTCATGGAGTAAGGTCAGGATTCCTAGGATATTATCCTTTCTCCAAGAAGGATTGGAGAAGGGATTGTCAGCTAGTTCCTTAAAGGGACAGATTTCTGTTTTGTCTATTCTTCTGCACAAGCATCTGGCAGATGTTCCAGACGTTCAGGCGTTTTGTCAGGCTTTAGTTAGAATCAAGCCTGTGTTTAAACTTGTTGCTCCGCCATGGAGTTTAAATTTAGTTCTTAAAGTTCTTCAAGGGGTTCCGTTTGAACCTCTGCATTCCATAGATATCAAGCTTTTATCTTGGAAAGTTCTGTTTTTGGTAGCTATCTCTTCGGCTCGAAGAGTTCCAGAGTTATCTGCCTTACAGTGTGATTCCCCTTATCTGATCTTCCATGCAGATAAGGTAGTTTTGCGTACAAAACCTGGGTTTCTTCCTAAGGTGGTATCTAATAAGAATATCAATCAGGAGATTGTTGTTCCGTCACTGTGTCCTAATCCTTCTTCAAAGAAGGAACGTCTATTACACAATCTTGACGTGGTTCGTGCTTTAAAGTTTTATTTACAAGCTACTAAGGATTTTCGTCAAACATTTGCATTGTTTGTTGTCTACTCTGGACAGAGGAGAGGCCAAAAGGCTTCGGCATCTTCTCTTTCTTTTTGGCTGAGAAGCATAATCCATGTAGCTTATGAGACTGCTGGCCAGCAGCCTCCTGAAAGAATTACAGCTCATTCCACTAGAGCGGTAGCTTCCACATGGGCTTTTAAAAATGAGGCCTCTGTTGAACAGATTTGTAAGGTGGCGACTTGGTCTTCGCTTCATACTTTTTCTAAATTCTACAAATTTGATACTTTTGCTTCCTCTGAGGCAATTTTTGGGAGAAAGGTCTTGCAGGCAGTGGTGCCTTCCGTTCAAGTTCCTGCCTTGTCCCTCCCTTCATCCGTGTCCTAAAGCTTTGGTATTGGTATCCCACAAGTAATGGATGAACCCGTGGACTGGATACAGCTTACAAGAGAAAACAAAATTTATGCTTACCTGATATATTTCTTTCTCTTGTGGTGTATCCAGTCCACGGCCCGCCCTGTCACTTTAAGGCAGGTGTTTTTTATTTTTAAACTACAGTCACCACTGCACCCTATAGTTTCTCCTTTTTTCTTGCTTGTCTTCGGTCGAATGACTGGGGGTGGCAGTTAGGGGAGGAGCTATATAGACAGCTCTGCTGTGGGTGTCCTCTTGCAGCTTCCTGTTGGGAAGGAGAATATCCCACAAGTAATGGATGAACCCGTGGACTGGATACACCACAATAGAAATAAATTTATCAGGTAAGCATAAATTTTGTTTTTTTGCAATGCTCATCTGTTATGTGCATGTCGGGTTTTTGGCGCTTGTTTTTTCCTTATAAGAAGTAATTTGATTTGTGCACGTTCCTCTAAGCTGGATGTTATATTCTTTCTCTTTTTTTTTTTGTTACATTTCATTTTTTTTGCCTATTGCTTCTTAGGAGGGGTAGGTTTTTCCATTTCTCAAGAGCTTATTTTAGGGGGTTATAGTGATTGATGCAATATTTAATGCTATAATGGAGCCTTCTGATTCTGTTCCTATTTCTACCCATTGTTGTGCTTACTATAAGAATGCTACCTTCATCAGCTCATTTATGTGACTCATGTTTAAATTTGTTGTTGCAATCAGACCAATCTAATGCTGTTTCTGTGGGTAATAATGTTGCTTCTGTTGTTTCTCCATTACAGGAAAATGCTAAGGAACTTTATCCTAAATTGAGAAAGTTAATTACTGCAGCAGTATCTGAAGCTGTAGCTGCTCTCCCGTCTGCAAACACACATTTAAGGTCAGTACAGGTTTCTCCTTCTACCAGTACTATGTGCCCTGGGGTCAGGCATAGTTATGTCTTTAGAGGGTGAAATTTATTCTTCTGCTAAGGAATCTTCATCTGACGTTGAGCCTGATATCTCCTCTTGTTTGTTTAAAGTTGAATGTATTCAATAACTTTTAAATGAGGTCTTGATTACTTTAGGGGTTAAAAATCTTAAAGCTTCTGATGACAAACCTTTTAATCATTTAAATAGGTTCCTGAAGTTGTACCTATTCCTGATGCATTCTCTGACATTATTTCTAAAGAATGGTCTAAGCCTGGAAATTAATTTAATCTGCTCAGAATGGTTTTCAAGGTGAGCACGGGAAGAATGTTAGTGGTTTTGGTAGTCATGCTGTGATTTTACAGCATTTGGTATCCAAATATAGTACAGAGGTTCAGTTACCTTCTTTTTCTTCTGTCTCTGGGGCTAGGTCTCCTATTCCTAAATTTTCTTTTCCATCTGGTTCTCAAGTATCTGAGCTTGATTGTATGGAAATTGAGCATTTAGTTCTAAGAATCTGAAGTGCCCTCTTCAGCTCATTTATGTGGCTTATGTTTAGATTTGTTAATGCATACAGACCAATCTAATGCTGTTTCTTTGGCTACTATTGCACCTACTCTTTGTTCATTAAAGGTTAATGCTGAAGTAGTGCCTCCTGCCATGAAAACTTTCATCAAGGCTGCAGGCGTTGGCTGCTCTTCCACCTTTAAATAAGCGTAAAAGATCAGTTCAGATTTACCCTTTTACAAGTGCTATGTGCCCTGAACCCAGTGATACTGTTGTATCTTTAGGTGGTGAAGTTTCCTCTGGGGATGTAGATTCCTCATCTGAAGTTGAGCCTAACATTTACTCCCTTTTTGCTTAAAGTTGAACATTTACCTTCTCTTTTAAAAGAGGTCTTAATTACTTTAGGGGTTAAAGATCCTAAAACTTCTGATGAAGGTTCATTCATCGACCATGATCGGTCGCAATATCAGGAGCTCCTGCAAAGAACCAGCTAATCTGCTAATTATCACTGTTACAGCGGATCAGTTTGGATTAAGAGCTATATATTTGAACAACACATACTGCGTGGAACTTAAGGATTCAAATCCCAGTGTATTTATGACAGCAGAGACCTGATCTGGGTTACTGAGGCCTCAGGTGGCGGCCAAACACGCAGCCTCAGACACTCCCCCCCCCTGCAGCTTAGCTGGGTACAGCAGTCACAGGCAGCCTGCTATACTTTCTTTCGACAGTCCACTTGTACTCAAAAATTAGAGCTATATTATCTTCCCTACCACCTATCTTAATTGGAGCAAGCAAATATAAAAGAAGGCTTTAGGATTGAAAAACTAGACTTGAGCCATGATGGCGAGTAGTGACGCCCTGATTACCACTCTAGCAGACATGCTGGATGACAATTTCCGGCACCTAATGCATCACCTTAGTACTGAATGGGAAAGCGCATGCAGCATGGCGGATTAAAGAGAGAAAGTATTTGCTAGATCGTGAGCAACCTAGGAGTGTATCTATACAAGAATGTTTGATCTCAGTGGAGGCTCCTCTGATACAGAATAAGATGGCAGAGACAAAGTAACAGGCATGTTATAAAATTGCATTGGAGTGGTGACATTGGTTCCCGCCGCAAGCCTACCGATGCGGTGGGGGTAATGTCTAACTCTGCACTAGTTACAGTTCCTGTGGACCTCTATTACATCTATGGTATGCTTAACCGGTGGG